>NC_056729.1:952454900-952502407 GCF_019279795.1 Protopterus annectens
TGAATACATTCGAACATCTACATTTATGGTAAGTGCGCACAACTGTACTATGTTCTTCGTTTTTCACTGTTGCAGTCATTACATTTGGTTAGAATCCCAAAGCTATGGTTGGGAGGAGGAATTTATACAGCATTAGGACCAGCTATAAGGCCCTGCAAGACAGCAGTGGCAAAGCCAGCTCTGGATTTAGAGAAAATTGGTAAATGATCATGCTTGGTGAAAGTATGTACAGAACTCCAGGTAGCAGCTTCTAGAATATCCCTGGTAGGAACACCTCTGAGAAAGGCTGCAGAAGCAGATGCAGCCCTGGTGGAGTGAGATCTGATCCCCTGGGGGATAGGTTTTCCATGGTGCTTATAGCAAAAATTAATGCAATGGCTTATCCATTTAGAAATGGTTTGTTTTGAAATAGCCTTCCCTCTGCCCCAGCAGCAAATGCTACTAGCAATTGTTCAGATTTTCTTTGAAATTTAGTTCTGTCCAAATAGAATCTAAGTTGTCTGTGCATATCCAAGGAATGCAGAATCCGTTCCCCTTTGTTCTGTGGATTGAGATGGAAGGTTGGCAAATGAAAGGACTGATTAAGAGCCACAGTGGAAACCACCTTGGGCATGAAGGATGGATTGGTCTTCAGAGATACCCTGTCCGCATGACAGATGATGAAAGGCTCCACTGCTATAAGGGCCTGTAATTCAGATATCCTTCTAGCTGAAGTGATTGCTAAAAGGAAGGCCGTTTTCCAAGAAATAAATTTTAAGTCTGCAGTAGCAGCTGACTTGAAAGGAGGTAGAGTGAGTTTCTCCAAAACAAAGTTAAGGTTCCAGGCAGGGGTAGGAGCTCTCCTGGGTGATCTCAAGTTCTTTGCCCCTCTGAGATACTGCTTGAGCAGGGGATGAGAAAAGAGGGGTGGTTCTGTGTTATAGAGAGCTGAAATACCTAAAGTGTGGATTTTAATAGAGGAAAAAGACAGGCCCTTGTGAAGCATCTCAGTTAAGTATTGCAAAATCTGAGGTAAATTGGGCACTGCTGTGCTCATCCCTAAAGACTGGTTCCAGGCACAAAATCTTTTCCATTTGTCAGCATAAGATTTTCTCGCACTAGGTCTTCTCGCCTCCAAGATGACATCCATCACAGGTTTGCTGAGGAATGCTAAGGATGAATTTAAGTGATTAGCCAAGCTGCAAGGTTCAATGTTGGAAGCTGATGGTGCAGAATTTGGTTCTCCTGCTGAGACAGCAAAGAAGGTGTCTGAGGCAGGTGCCATGGAGACATTTGTGACACACTGCACAGGAGCGGGTACCAGTGCTGGCGTGGCCAGTCTGGAGCAATCAAAATCATTCTTGGTTTGTCCTGTTTGACTTTCAACAGAACTTTCAACTTTAACTGATATATACTACAATGAGGTTAGGGAACACTGGTAATTTCACGGAGAAGGAAGAAAGCAAATGTATCATTAGATTGTGAGCTGATACAGGACATGGTCTAAATGACAGGGTTAGTCTCAGACCCTTTCTATTAGACTGAGCTCTGAAGCATTAATCCTCCTTTTTGTTCTTGTTTTATATATAGTTTTTAATTTTTATACTTGAGCAACTAGTAGTAAGTTTTAATATTTCATTTCTTATTCATGTTAAGTTATATTTTGTTTTAATGACTTCTGAATCAATCATGATTAAGAATGTGATTTTATTGGCTGATGAAGCTATTGGCTTGAATATTTAAGTGTTTTGAAGCTATTATGTTTCATTTAAGTCTGAAGAAGCATCCTTTGTAGACGTGAAAGCGCTTACTACTTTCTTTGAATAAAAGTGTTTATTTTACAACTTTCGTGACTGGTTGGCTTTGATTGTTGTGGGGTACCTGCACCTATAATTTTGTTATTGAGACTACTTTTGGGTACTGCAGGTACTTTACCCTTTGAGAACTCTCTTCTTGAACAATTTCTATTTTTGGTGTATTCTCGAAGGGACATGACAGAAGGAACCAGGCATTCATCTCCTGATGTGCCTGTTAACAACGGATTTGGTAATGGAATAATATCTTTTTCACAACTAATTGTCTCAAGTGGTAACCCCTTGCTGAAATTTTCATATGCACAACTGGCGAACACAGCAGTTACTCATAAAGGACAGAGATTAGACTTTACTGTGTTACAGTTAATGAGGAAATTTGAAGATGTTATGACAAGAATTAAGAGTGTGCAATGGCAAAAACAGCACATGGAAGCCTGTCTATCCTTTAATGTTGTTCCCAGAGGTCTTCGCATTCTGAAGATGCCTACCTTTGGTACAACATATCCAGACTTACTCACAGACTGGCAGAAACTTAATATAGAGACAAGTAATAATTATATGAGACTGCTAGTAAAACAGTATATGCTTATTGAGGCAGAGCTCAGCAAAGAGGTTTTATTAATTGAGCAGCGTTTGAATTCATCTCTTACTTCAGAGCAACTGACTGCCTTTTTTTTCTGAATTATCGACTACACTCACTACATTAGATAATAAACTACTGTTGCAGAAGAAAAAGAAACTCGAGAGAGATTGTTTAGATTTCACACGAGGGAACAATTTTTCTTGGCCCAAGGAATCCACCCGGACGAATGTTGCAGTTACCACCCCTGCCATTTCAGAAGGTAGGAAGGACGGCAACACCAATAATCTTCCTGCTACTTCGAGCGCGTTATGCGAGCATGACTCTTTGGGGGTTACTTGGTAACCAAGTGAATAAGATGACCACCGATGGTACATCATCTGCAGTAGATCTGCGACAAGAGGGAAGTGTTGAGTTTGACGCGAATGATAATGTGCAGACTACAGCTGCCAATGTTGGTCCTGTAGTGAGGAAAAAAATCATTTTATCAGCAGATAAGGACATAGGTCATGTCAGTCATGAAGCCACGGGTTTGTTGTTCCCTTTATCTTACCAGATGGTGAGACAGAAGGGCTGGAGTCCTCAGTACAAAAGGGAAGAAACGCAAGCAATCGAACGAAGCACCAGAAGGCTACAAGAAACCTTCCAAAACGACCTTAATGAACTGGTAATTAATTTATCTTGTTATCCTTTAACGAACATTGAGAGGAAAGCTTTGAACAGGGGTCTGTCATTTGTCCCTTCACAGGGCATGGATATTAGTGATTTAATAGTAGAACTTAAATGTTTTACAAGAGGGCTGGCTTTGGACTTATATTTTGATAATGGCCCCATCAACAGAAGAGCCTCTGTTTCTAATTTTAAGAAACCATCAGCTTATACTCCAGGGTTACACCCTCTCATTGAAAGCTTTGAGAAAATCTGTATAAATGATTTTTATGATTTGTACAAGCAACGTGAGTTTAAATCAGAATTTTAAATTTGAATGCTATGGAAACAATAGCTTTGAAAACATTACAAAATAATGAAGCAATAGTAATAAGACCTGCATACAGGGGTGGTGCTATTATGATACTGGATAGTGGTTATTACAAACTAACAATGAGTGCTGTTATCCCAAGCAGATACTTATAAAGAAGTGCATGTTTGAGTTGAATAAAATTATCAGCAATGTACATGCCGAACTTTATGAGATGTTGATGTGTAATGTGATAGACGAACTTTACAAGTACTTTTTAATTGAAAAACCATTATTGCCTGTCATTGGAGGTCTCTCGAAAATACATAAGACATTACAGAACCCCCCTCTTAGACCAATTGTTTCAGGGAGAGGCTGGCTCACTGAAAGCATTTTGATTTATGTTGAGAAACAATTGAGGCCAGTGGTAGATTCTACTCAATCTATTTTGAAGGACACAACATTTTTTAGAATCTCTAGCAGATAGTGCTTTAGATAATGTATATACAGATACTGACATCATGGTTACTTTAGACGTTCAGTCTTTATTTACCAGCATACCTAATAGTATAGGAATTGAGTTCTTGAGATTATTCCTTCTCAATAAAGGCTTTACAACCAATAAAGTCATGAAGATCAGCATCTTAATGGAGCTAGTACTAGAGAATAATGTTTTTTTATATGATAGCAAGTATTTTTTTACAAACAATGGGGGTTGCAATGGGCATGTCATGTGCCAATTCCTATGCGAATTTCGTACTAGCCTATTGGGAATCTACATATATCTTGGCACATGAACTATATTCTGAACACATCAAGTATTATAAAAGGTTTGTAGATGACCTTTTTTTAGTTTGGAGTGGGAACTCTGAAATTTTAGATGAATTTCTAGTTTACATTAATAGTACCACTACATTTTTGAGACTGTCAGGAGAGAGATCATGTGATCAGATTCATTTTTTAGATATCACACTGAAGAAACATGATGGGAGGTTAGACACTGATATATACAGAAAATCATGCAGAAAGAATGCCTTCCTACACCGTGATAGCATGCACCCACCCCATGTGCATAAGAATATAGTAAGAATCAAGCCACATGCTGCTCTTGTTTAGTAAGTGATGATTTGGTTTTTGAAACGACAATAGCAGACTTACACAAAGATTTGAGTTTCAGAGGTTATAGGGGGACAGACCTTTCAGTTCTACAACATGTAGGACGTAATGATACTGCTCTACCATATATCAAGAGGAATAGAGAAGGGCGTTCTAAACAAGAGAGAGGCCAGTCAATAACCATAAGAGGATGGTCATTACATACACCAATAGAAATAGAACCATCACAGATGTTATTAGGAAGAATTGGGGCATTTTACAGATAGACGACAGACTTAAGGCATTAGTGGGTCCTTGCCCCAGGTTCTGCTATAGGAACACCAAATCTTTGAAGAGCATGCTTTGTTATGAGAGACGGTCAGAAGAAGGACCTTTATCTGTTAGGAGAGGTACGTTTTCTTGTCACAGTTGCAATCAATGCCCTTTTATTTCCAGTAAGAACAGCTTTAAACATCCTGACACCGATGTGACCTTTAAGTTCGATCACTATGCAGATTGTAGAACACGTAATTTGGTATACCTTGCAGTCTGTCGTCAGTGTAATGGATTTTATGTAGGTAAGACCAACAGGACTTTAAGGGAAAGAATAAGAGAACACCTATACGCCATAAATAGGGAGAATGAAACCAACGCTTTAGCCAAACATGTATTGTTACATGGTACCACACATACCTTTGAATTTTCAGCTTTGGAACGGATATATACTACAATGAGGTTAGGGAACACTGGTAATTTCATGGAGAAGGAAGAAAGTAAATGTATCATTAGATTGTGAGCTGATACAGGACACGGTCTAAATGACAGGGTTAGTCTCAGACCCTTTCTATTAGACTGAGCTCTGAAGCATTAATCCTCCTTTTTGTTCTTGTTTTATATATAGTTTTTAATTTTTATACTTGAGCAACTAGTAGTAAGTTTTAATATTTCATTTCTTATTCATGTTATTAAGTTATATTTTGTTTTAATGACTTCTGAATCAATCATGATTAAGAATGTGATTTTATTGGCTGATGAAGCTATTGGCTTGAATATTTAAGTGTTTTGAAGCTATTATGTTTCATTTAAGTCTGAAGAAGAGTCCTTTGTAGACGTGAAAGCGCTTACTACTTTCTTTGAATAAAAGTGTTTATTTCACAACTTTCGTGACTGGTTGGCTTCGATTGTTGTGGGGTACCTGCACCTATAATTTTGTTATTGAAACTACTTTTGGGTACTACAGGTACTTTACCCTTTGAGAACTCTTTTCTTTAACAGAACTTTGCAGAGTAGAGGCAGAGGGGGAAAGGCGTACACTGATCAGTTTTTCCAGCTGAAGGACAGAGCATCCACTTTCCAGGCTTATTTGTGGGGAGTTCTTATGCAAAATTTGTCCAACTGGTAGTTCTGGGGGGAGGCAAATAGATCTATGGCTAGGCTCCCCCATTTGCTTGTCAACATGTTGAAAATCCATGGTTCCAGTTTCCACTCATGTGGGTCCATGAGATTTCTGTTTAGTCCGTTTGCCAGTGTATTCAATTTTCCTGGCAGGAATTGAGCTTGTAGGTGGACTTGGTAGCTCAAGGCCGTGTTCCACAATGCCACGGGTAGTCTGCAGAGGGGGTAGGAATGTGTAACCCCCCTGCTTATGTACCACATAACCGTAGTGTTGTCCGTCTTTACCATTAGTTGTACTGGAAGAATGTAGTCCTTGAAGGCTGTCAGAGCATTCTGTACAGCTAACATTTTTTTTTTGATTGATATGTAGGTGCATTTGATTTGGGTTCCATTTGCCCTGAATGCACTTCCCTGTCAGGTGAGCCCCCCATGCACAGTCTGATGCATCTGTAATTAGGGTTTGGGCAGCAGGGGTTAGTGTGAATGGCAGTCTCTTGTTTTGGTGGCAGGCCTCTGCCCACCATAGGAACTCCAGGCGTAGGCAAGGTATGATAGGAATCATTGTTTCCAGGCTGTGACAATGTTGACTCCATAGACTTTTTAAGCACCACTGCAATTTCCTCATATGCAGTCTTGCATATGGAATTAGAAGAATGCAGGAGGCTATGAACCCCAAGGCTTGCAGTATTTGTCTTGCAGATAGCAGGGTTTTTGTGGCCACTTGTTTGAAGTAAGTTACCAAATGAATTTGTTTCTCTGGCGTGAGGAAAGCCATCTGGGCAGTTGTATTCAAGCTTGCACCCAGGAATGTAATCTGTTGAGAGGGTACCAGTTGTCATTTCCTTTCGTTTACGGTGTTCCCCAGATCAGTTAGAACCTTTTTTTTTACAAACGCCAGATGATTTAGAAGAATGCCCTGGTTTTCTGCCTGAATTAGACAATTGTCCAGGTATGGATATATCTGAATATTTCTTTGCCTGCAAAATGCAATTACTGGAGCCAGGCACTTTGTGAATACCCTGGGCGCAGTAGACAAGCCAAAGGGCAGTGCAGAGAACTGATAATGCAAGTAGCCTGCTTTGAAGAGTAGGTATTTTCTGCAATATTCCCTGATTGGGATGTGCAGGTATGCTTCTTTTAAATCTAGAGTTGCCAATCAGTCATCTCTGCCTAGCATAGGAAGTAGCTGGTGAAGAGTCAGCATCTTGAGTTTTGGAATGTCCAGAAAAGTGCTTAGAGTACACAGGGCCAGAATTGGACGCCATCATTTGTCTTTTCTGGGTACCAGGAAAAGTCTGGAATAGAAACCTTGTCCCTTTTCCTGTTCTGGTACCGGTTGGATAGCCCCCATGTTTAAGAGGAAAAGTACTTGTTTTTGAGCCTCTGCCCACTGATTTGGGGGCAGGTCTGGCCACCCGTTTGGTGTTGGCTACGTGTGGAAATGAAATCGGTATCCCTGGGACACTATATTTATAACCCATTTGTCCTGGGTTACGAGTTCCCAGTTTTTTGCATGAAGAGCAATCTTTCACCACAAAGGGGCGGCTAAAAGTGCTTTGTAATTTTAAAGGAAAGTCATTGAGACTGTTTACCACAGGGGGATGTCTTGTTATTTCCAGATTTGGAAGTGGAGCCCCCCCCCCCCCCATTGCTTAGTTCTGAGAGTCCCCTGGGACTGAAAACTGGTGCTTTTGGTGTGTCTGGGTTTGACTTGAAAGGATCTGGAAGGAGCTGGAAAGGACCAATTCTTAGTAGGCTAGTGCCTACTAAATCTTGGAGGTTGCACTTGTAAGAAATCTTTTACAGTTTGCATAGATTTAGCTTTATCTTCCATCTTTTTTAAAACTTCTTCAGCCTTATTGCCAAACAGGCGGTCCCGATTTAAAGGAGCATCCAACAATTTCGCTTTAACATGATCAGGCAGAGATTGCTCCTTAAGCCAAGCATGCCTTCTATGCACAGACCCAGTAACAGCAGCCCTGCAAGAGGCCTCTAAAGAATCAAAACCACATCGCAAAGTATGTTTTCCAACTTGTTCAGCACAATGCAATAAATCCTGTAAATCTTTATTTCCACACAGTCAGAAATCAACATCATTTTCTGTTTAAGCAGTCCAATAATATGCTGTTGATATTTTAACATATGAAATTGGCAGTTTAAAGCCCTGATAGCCAAGGTTGCAGAAGTATAAACCTTTGTACCCCATCTACTAGCGCCCTGGAGTCTCTATCACAAGGGATAGGATTTGTAGCAGTAGATGCCTTAATGGCCTTAGGCCCCTGAGAAATGGTTTCAGGATCGGCAACAGGATTTTTGAAAAGGAACTTGTGGGACTCAGGAACCCTGTATTATCGGTCAGGTTTACTAGAAGCTGGAGGTGGAGAATCGGGGGCCATACTGGATTCCAAAAACACATTAACAATGTCTAGTACAGGAGGTATAGCCAAAGGCCTATGCTGAGGTAGAAGAAGAAAATCCCCAAGCCTCTTTTTTGAATCAGAAAATTCCTGACTTTCCCAGTGGAAATGCTCCTTTAAGGTATGTAAAGTTTCCCCAAAAGAAAAGTCCTCGGGGGAGGGGGGGCGCAGAGGGAATGGAATCCTCTGCATCAGAATCCTCATAAGTAGGTATGGACAAATCCGGGTCATTAGAAGAATCAGAAGAAACAGAGTCCTGATCAGAAGATTCATAGTCAAGCTCAGCCCTAGGCCTCTTAGAAAAGGGGGGGGGGGGTTCGACTACCCCCGATTAGAGTAATTAGATCTTCAGCCATTTTGATCATTTGTTTTTTAGGCATAGGGACCTAAACATGTGGCCTGGGCGTTGGTTTTTTGACATAGATCGAGGTTTAGGCCTTAGTATTGAAGGTGGAGTTGGTTTAATATGCAAGTCTGTAGGCCTGAATACACCCTCAGAAGCTGGTGCCTGCACAGCAGCTCCGGACCCATCCAAGGTAGAGACATCTGTGGGTTCCATAGGTGAAGTATCTTGCGGCATACCGGACTCCGAATGGGTCTCAGAAGAGGCCTGCGAGTCAGAAGTAGCGGGAATCAGGGACAGCGAAAGCACCTCACTGAGTACCGGCGAACTGGCAACTGGCTTAGGAGAAGCGTCATCGGCAGTTTTGGACCTCGACGGCCTGTCTCTGTCTTTATCATTGCGTTTTTTCGAAATCCCAGTAGTCGGATGGCTAGCCAATGTCATTTCTGGATAACTAAACACAGAACCTCGTACTATACGTAACAAGAAAAGATTTAACCTTCCAAGTTTCCTTAACGAACTCAAAGAATATAACTGGTCAGCTCTTAAATACCTCCCACTTGATGAGGCCGTTACTCTATTCAACAACACATTCCTCCAAATTCTTGAGCATCATGCCCCCTCACGCTTAGTTAGAATAAGGTCCAAAGCTGCTCCATGGCTCTCTAAGGAAACTAAGCAAACTATGCTATTAAGAAATAAACTCTGGACAAAATGGAGAACTACTAAAAACCCTACAGATCATCAAAACTTCCGACAACTTAGAAATATTGCAAAAAAACTGACCCTCCTTGATAAAAAAAAACTTCTACCTTCAATATCAACAAAACCAAAATCATAACCCCAAAAATTTCTGGACAGGAATCAAACTGCTCCATCCAGGGAATACCAAAACACCCACTCCTGCTAACCTAGCCCAGACCCCTCCCACTACAATAGCCAACACTTTTAACAACTTCTTCTCTGAAACAGTCACCTCACTAGCAAAAACTATGGTTCCCCCCGCCTCCTTTCAAAAGACCTCTCCTCTTACCAACAGCCCCAGTCTAAAACTTGACACAGTCTCCACAACCTATATACATAAGCTACTCTCAAAACTCAAACCATGTACTCCTTCTGCCGACCAACTTCCAGCTGAATATCTCCAACTAGCTGCTGCTGAACTAGCTTACCTGGTCTCCATCTTAATCAACAGAACAATAACCAAATCTACTATTCCTTCCCTCTGGAAAGTTTCCCACATTATTCCACTGCACAAAGGCGGTAACACTAACGAACTATCTAATTTCCACCCTATAGCCTTACTATCGCCACTATCTAAAATTATGGAATGCTGTATTCACCATCAACTTCTTAACCACCTTTTACTAAATAACCTTCTTGCAGACTCCCAACATGGTTTTAGACCTTTTCATAGTACTTCTACTGCTCTCCTCTCCTTCACAGACACTATCAACAAAAATCGCAATAACAACCTATACTCCTCAGCTTTATTTCTTGACCTCTCTAAAGCCTTTGATATGGTGAATCATAAACTTCTGCTAGACACTCTACAATCTCTTGCTCTTGACTCTTTAGCTTTGCGCTGGTTTGACTCATATCTGACAGAAAGAAAACAGGCAGTCCTTTGGGAAAACCACCCAGTCCTAATAGGGGTCCCCCAAGGATCCATCTTAGGCCCCCTTCTCTTCTCTATATTTATAAATAACCTGTCCTCCTCTCTCCCAACATCCACATGTATTCAGTATGCAGATGATTCAACTCTCGTCTGTTCTGCTGCATCTCCAGCTGAACTTTATTCCTCCACCCAAAAAGTCTTCACAGCAGCAGAAAACTGGTTCCAACATATCTGTCTCCTCCTTAATCCCAAAAAAAACAAATTACTCATATTCTCTCCAACCCTTAAGTCAGCCCCTCTCTCCTTTTCTATTACATCTACCAACGGTACTATCATCTCACCTGATTTAGCCACTAAACTACTAGGTATAACAATAGATAATCAACTGAACTTTGACGCCCATATTGACCTTACTATCAAAACTGTTAATAAAAAGATAGGAGCCCTCTACAGACTTAAGCCCTTTCTAACAACAACTGCTAAAAAAGTGTCCCTAGCCCAAACTCATCTCATCTCCACATTACTATACGCCTCCCCAACTTTTATCAACCTCTCTAAATCTAACCTTCAGAAACTTGCCACGGCCTACCACAGCATTGCTAGGTTTGCTACAGGTTCCCCATTTCGCACACATCATTGTGTTAATCTCAAAATGCTTGATTGGCTTGAACTTCAACATCTTATTCTATTATATCAATTAGTCATCACATATAAAATCCTCCATTACCCTACTAATACACCCATACTCAATAACCTTGTGGCCCCCTACAAGAATCTCTCTTCCCTTTGCTCTGCAAACAAACTGCTAGTAGCCACTCTCAAGTCACACAATAAGGCAGGCGACTCCTTGTTCACCAATACTATTGGCCCATACTGGAATAAACTCCCCACAGAATTGACTACTTTGGGCTCATCACAACTTTTAAAGAAACAACTAAGAAACTATCTCAAATCCCACTGGCTATGCCCTTGCTTGAATCCAGACTGACCTCCCATCTAACTTTCTTTATACTTCTCTTCATTACTTCTCCTTCTTCTCTCAATACTAACCCTCTGTAGCTCGCCTATCTCTCAAATGGACTTTCTTTTTTCTCTACAAAGTCGCTTTCTCCTTTTATAAGATATATTACTGCAACATGTCACCTCACCTTGTTTTTAAACCTATTAATCATCCCTGCTGTGCAATTTCTGTTTCCTAGAACTAGTGCCCAGGCACTAATTGTTTAATCATAATTCTTAATATTGTAAATATTTTTGATTCTTATAGTTGTTATGAAAGAATATGGGATCATGGATCCCTTCTGTATTTCTCCTTTGTTTTGTTTACCTATCTTAACGTGCTACTGTAAATGTAACTACACTACATTGAATTTGGTCTTTACATTCTTATAATTTTTGTTTCTTTTGTTTCTTTTATTGTCCTGTTTTAATGTTTTTACTAGTATATAGTGGAGCTTTTCTCCTCGGGCCTCTGCTGAAAATGGACATGTGTCCAGCCAGACTAGCCCGGTCAACAAATGTAAAATAGATAAATAAATAAATAAAACGAAATATTTAGAGGCAAAAATGTACTGACTATGGATAGTGCGCGGATTAAATAAAGCACAAAACCGACAGCAAGATACATCGTGGTCAGGGCCTAGGCAAGGAATACAGTACAAATGAAAATCTTTATGAGGTATTTGCTTTCCACAAGTAATGCAATTATTAACTTTTACTGACATCGGTAAGGAGCAAGAAAAAGTTTCCCCAATGGGGTACTTAGCTTTAAGTTGAAGACTTCGGTTCTGAAATTCGAAAACGAAAATTTCAGGAGTCGGCCGACCGGCACTTGCGAACTGCTTCTGCTTCGGGCACCGCATGGCAAGAAAGACTGATGTAATGGCATTGGCTGCATGTTTTATACCCCTGACGACCTGACTACTTGGAAGAAGGGACAGCAACCGACGCACGACCCAAGACATTGTTAATCAGGCCGACTGAGAGCAACCTGCCAGCAGATTACCCAAATGTAATGACTGCAACAGTGAAACACGAAGAACATCTGGCCGGCTGTTATATCCTTGGCAGGATATAACCCCCTATAGTTTAGAATACTGTAGTAGCGATCACTATGATAAACACTGAATAAATCCCTAAGAAAGGATTTGCAAAACTGAAGCCAATGGACAGCTTCAGAAACCAGAGTGAAACTTAGAAATTAAAGCCAACTGACCTCTAATGATGGAATACCATAAGGAGGTTGAAAGAAAATGTAAAATATCTAGAAAGCATGCAGAAAGGAGGGTATTATACCTTGCTCTATTGCCCATAAGGAAAAACATTTCCATTTACTCTTGTACAGCTTACACATACACTGCTTTTAGAAAGCAGATAAGATGTAAACCAGCATTTGGGAGAAGGAAGGCTACCTGGCCATTAACGGAATTGGAGAAACTATGCAGTTAGTCTGAGGCAGTGAAGGTCAAGGTAAGGATGACCATATGGTTAAGACAACAGATCAGCTGCTGATCCAGAAGCAAAGTAGACAATTAAGCCTAAGCATGTGAAACCGGACATGTCTAGGACCAAATTCAGCAGCTAGAATTATTGTACATTCGAGTGTCAATGTTTTGTGTACAAATTTTGAAGCCAGAAGAATTAGAGGAAAGGCACAGAGGAGATCTGGGTCCAGTGACAGCTTACAGCATCTCTTGGAGACTGCCCATCTGGTGGATTAAGGGCAAAATATATTCTGCACTTGGTGTTGGAAGAGAATGTAAAAAGGTCTAAGCAAGGCTGGCTCCAGTAATTGAAAATCTGCTGAACCAATGCCATTTTGAGGGACAACTCATGAGACAGTAGGATAGACCTGCTGAATCTGTCTGATAAACAGTTTTCCCCAGAATATACATTGCAATAAGAAAGTGATACAAGTCTATTACCCACTGCCAAACTCTCATGTCCTCTCTGCAGAGAGGGCTGGGACTTGGGTCCACCCTGCTTGTTGATGAGACACTGGTCTGCTATAACCATCATCACCTAAAAAGGGATGGAGTCCGGAAATTCCTGCAACGCTAATGGAACCGCTCTCATTACCCAATGTTGATGCTTAGGTTGGCTTCCGAATGTGTCTCGACTCCTTGGACCATCCTTTCTAAAATTCCCATCCCACCACACCATCTGTGCTACTACAGTTGAGGGAAATAGTACATGCTGCATACAGATCAGGATTAATCAGGATAGATGATGCTGAATGGTCTGTTAAAAAGGACCAACGTATGGAAAGCAACCATTGAAGGGCTCTCATGTAAAATCATGCATGGGTGATCATTACTGCTGAGGCTGCCATAACACCTAGGTACCCAAAGATCTAGTGACACTGGTGTATTGTTCTTGAAGAACCATCTGGGACTGCTGCATGGATGGTTAGGATTCAGTCTTCAGAAAGACTGTACAGTGTCATGTATCTAAATAGAAACAATGAAAGTAGCATCTTGTGAGGGCTGAAAATATAATTTATTGTAATACCTAAAAAAGGCAGAGCTGCAAAAAGTAAACTCTGGCTACCTGAATGGGGAGACTGTCTCAGTGAGGAGCCAGTAACCAGGTACGGGAAAGTACAGTTGTGTACACTTATCATAACTGTAGATGTTTAGAGTGTATTCACTGTTGCAGTCATCATATTTGGATTATCCTTGCCAGGGTAGCCCTCGGCCGGCCTGAATACCAAAGACTTAATATTTCTGCGATGGTTGCCGTCACATGAGGACTGACATCAGGTCATCAGTGGTATAAAGTAAGGCAGCCTACTCCATCAGTTTTTCTTGCACTAACCTGTCAGAAGCCCCCAAAGTAGGAGGCCAGGTTCTGGTGGAAGAACGTCACCAGTGGAAAATAAATACTAATATGTCCCCTTGTAAGGAAAGGAGAACAACAAGGAAGAATGGTAACAAAAGGAGAAAGAGAAAAAAGGGGATGGAGGGAGGGAAACCAGGACTGCAACAGTGAATACACTCGAACATTTACATTTATGGTAAGTGTACACAACTGTACTATGTTCTTCGTGTTTCACTGTTGCAATCATCACATTTGGGTAGATTCCCAAAGCTGAGGAAATGGGTGGAGGCAGTCAAGGAAGCTGGTGGCTGGCTAGGATGCCCTGCAAGACTGCACAGGCAAACCCTGCCCTGGATTTGGAGAAGAGAGGCAGGTGGTAATGGTTGGTAAAAGTGTTAACAGATGTCCAGGTGGCAGCCTCCAGGATGTCCCTGGTAGGGATTCCTCTGAGGAGAGCTGCAGAGGTTGAGGCTGCTCTGGTGGAGTGTGTCCTGATCCCTTGGGGGGGGAGGCTTACCATGCAGTTTGTAGCAGAAATGGATGCAGTGTGCTATCCATTTGGAAGTGGTTTGCTTGGAGATGGCTTTGCCTTCTGCCCCTGTAGCAACGCTAACCAGTAATTGATCAGACTTTCTGAAGGATTTAGTCCTGTCCAGATAGTATCTGTGCCCATCGAGAGAGTGAAGAATCCTTTCTCCTTGTTCTGGGGATTAGGAAAGAAGGTGGGCAAATGAATTGGTTGAGAGCCACACTGGACACCACCTTGGGCAAGAAGGATGGGTTAGTTCTGAGGGATACCCGGTCTGCATGGAAGATGAAGGGTTCCACAGCCATGAGTGCTTGCAGCTCAGAGACCCTTCTGGCTGAAGTGATGGCCAGAAGGAAGGCTGTCATCCAGGAGAGAAATGTTAGCTCTGCAGAAAAGCTGGTTCGAAAAGAAGAAGGGTGAGCTTTTCCAAGACAAAGTTAAGGTCCCAAGCTGGTGTTGGTGCCCTTCTGGGGGGCCTCAAGTTGCTAGTCCCTCTGAGGAACTGTTTGATCAAAGGGTGTGAAAAAAAGGGGCTGTTCAGTGGGAAAAAGAGCAGAAATAGCAGAGGCGTGAATTTTTATATAGGAGAGAGACCACTATGTAGTAGGTCAGCTAAGTAATCCAGGATGAGAGGGATGGAGGGCTGTACCGTATTGGCCCCCTTAGCCTGGATCCAGGTGCAGAACATTTTCCATTTATCTGCATAAGACTTTCTGGTGCTAGGGTGTCTGGCCTCATGGATAACATCCAGAACCTGTTTACTGAGGATGGCAGAGTGGTTCGGGGTTAGGGAATAAGCCAAGCTGCCAAATTCAGTGTCTGCAATTGGGGATGCATGAATTTCCCTTCCCTCTGGGTTAGGAGGTTTGGAATATGAGGAAGATGTCATGGAGGCAGCGAGGAAAGGCTGCGCAGCAAGGAGTACCAGTGCTGTTGGGGCCAGTCTGGAGCTATAAGAATGGTCCCTGGTTTTTCCTCCCTTATTCTGAGCAGTACCCTGGGGATGAGAGGTAGGGGAGGAAAGGCATAGACCGAGAGGTTGACCCAGGGGAAAGACGGGGCATCCAATTTCTAAGCCAAGCAGTGATGCTCCCTGGTGCAAAATTTGCTGAGCTGATGGTTGGTGTGGGAGGCAAAGAGGTCGACCTTCAGAGTTCCCCATTTCTGAGTTATTAGGAAGAAGGTACTTCTGTTGAGCTGCCACTCGTGTGGGTCCAAAAGGTTTCTGCTTAAATTGGTCTGCCATGGATTTGAGAGAGCCTGGTAAGTATTGTGCTAACAGGTGTAGTTGCATGGAAGAGGCAGAGAGTCAAAGGGTCATGGACAGCCTGCATAGAGGGTAGGAGTGAGTCCCTCCATGCTTGTTGATGTACCACATCACAGTACTGTCGGTCTGTTTTGATCAGGAGAACCCCTGGAGAGAGAAGGGGTTTAAAAGCTATCAAAGCGTGCTGCACAGCCATCATCTTGTTTTGATTAATGTGCACAGTATTTGCTGTGGGCTCAATTGCCCCTGTATGCACCTGTCATCCAGGTGTGAACCCCAAGCATAGTCTGATGTGTTTGTGGTGAGGGTCTGAGCGGCAGGGTGTGGGGAGAAGGGAAGTCCCTTGTTGTGGGAGCATGCTGTTGCCCACCAAAGAAATTCCTTTCTGAGGAAGTGAATTACAGGTAGAAGAGTTTCCAGGTCTTGAGAGTGTTGACACCAAAGGCTCTTTAGGTACCACTTAAAGTTTCCTCGTATGCAGTCTGGCATATGGAATGAGGAGAATGCAAGATGCCATGAACCTCAGAGCTTGCAGGATTTTCCTTGCAGAAAGCTGGGGCCTGGTGGCCAGTTGAGAGAAGTAGGCTGACAGGAAAATTTATTTCTCTGGTGTAAGGTATGCCATCTGGGATGAGGTGTCCAGACTTGCTCCCAGGAAGATTATCCTTTGGGTGGGCAACTGTTTTGATTTCTTTTCTTTGATTGTGTACCCTAGGGAGGTTAGTAGGCTCTTTACAAAGGCCAGGTGTTTGAGCAGCTTTTCCTGGCTGTCTGCCTGAATAAAGTAGTCGTCTAAGTAGGGATAAATTTGAATATTTCTTGGTATGCAAAAGGCAATGGCCGGAGCCAGGCATTTTGTGAAAACTCTGGGAGCAGTAGATAAGCCAAAGGGAAGAGCAGAGGACTGAAAGTGCTGAGATCCTGCCCTGAAGCAGAGATATTTTCTGCATGATTCCCTGACAGGAATGTGGAGGTAGGCCTCTTTTAGAGCCATGGTGGCTAGCCAAGCGTCTTTGGAGAGCATGGATAGCAGCTGCTGGAAGGTGAGCATTTTGAATTTTGGGATACCCAGGAAGGTGTTTAGAATGGACAGATTGAAGATGAGGCGCCAGGTGCCTTCTTTTCTGGGCACCACAAAAAGTCTGGAGAAGAAGCCTTGGCCTCTCTGTTCTACAGGAACATGCTCTACTGCCCTCAAAGAGAGCAGGGAATGGATTTGCTTTTAAGCCTCTGCTCACTGATTTGATGGTCGATCTGGGAACCCTTTTGGGGTTGGCAGTGTGTGGAAGGAGAATTTGTATCCCTGAGACACAATGTTCAGAACCCACTGGTCCTTGGTAATGGTAGCCCAGGTGCTTGAGTGAAAGGAGAGTTTTCCTCCTAGGGGTAAGTGAAGGTGGACAGAGGGGATGTTGGGAGGAGGTGAGTCATTCTGAGTTCTTACCATATGGGGGTGGCTTAGAATTCCCTGGTTTTGAAGTGGAGGTAGTCCACTGCTTAGATCTCTGCATTCCCTGGGGCTGCTGTCTGGGTGGTCTGTTTCCACGGGGGCTAGGTTGGGCCTGTTTACTCAGAGCAGGAAAGGACCAATGCTTGGAGAGAAAAAACCCGCTAAACCTAGAGGGCTGGACCTGTAAGAAATCTTTCCATCTTTTTTTAATACCTCTTCTGCCTTAGTGTCAAGTAAGTTATTTGTGCAAAGGGGCATCCAACAATTTAGATATGACATGGTCTGGCAGGGGGTGTTCCTTATGCCATGCACGACTTCTAATGACAGATCCAGTGACTGCTGCCCTGCAAGACGCTTCTAGGGTGTCAAAACCACAGTGCAAAGTGTGTTTGGGTACTTGACTTGCACAATGCATTAAGTCTTGTAAATCTTTAGATTCTGCCCAAGCAGGAAAGGAAGGCATTTTTTGTTTAAGGAGTTTCAAGGTATGTTGCTGTTATTTACGCATATTGAACTGACAATTTAGTGCCCTGATAGCAAGAGTAGCTGACGTGTAAACTTTTTTTACCCCATCTGTCCAATGCTCGGGAATCCCTGTCTGACGGGGTGGGATTCTTAGCAGAGGTTGCTTGAACCAATTTTGGCCCTTGAAAAGTGACCTCAGGGTCAGCTGTTGGATTTTTAAAAAGATATTTGTGTGAGCCAGGTAACTCTGTAGTACCTGGCTAGTTTTCTGAGAGCAGGAGGTAGGGTGTCAGGAGTAGAGCTGGATTCAAGGAAAAATTCGTCCACCACATCCAGGACTGGGGGGATTGCCAAGGGTTTGTGTTGCGGAAGATCTAGGAATTCCCTGAGTCTCTCTGTAGACTGAGGGCAGTCCTGACTCTCCCATTGGAAATGCTCCCTTAAAGTATGCAGGGTTTCCCCAAAGGAAAAAATCCTCTGGGGGAGAGGCTGAAGGAATGGATTCTTCTGCATCAGAATCCTCATAAGTGGAGAGGGGCTGCATGTCTTCACAGACAGATGCATCAGATTCATCTGACTCGTTCAGACAAAACTACTGGGGACAGATCTCTTTTCCTTTTTGAGGGGGTAGCTTGGCTTCCTCTGATCAGCATAAGGTCTTCTGCCATTTCAAGCATTTGAGACTGAGGCAAGGTAGCATGCGCCTAAGAGTGGGTAGTCTTTTTCTTGGGTGTAGTTCGAATCCTGGGCCTAAGGAACTCAATTGTTTTCGAAAGAACGGTAGTCACAAAAGAAGACATCGGTTTGTGGTGAGATTCAGTGGTGCAAAGGACTTCCTTGGAAGCTGGTGCCTGCTCAGTGGCTTCGGACCCATCCAAGGTAGAGATGACCGCAGGATCCTTAGACGAAGAAAAGTTTTGCGGCATACCGGACTCCGAAAGGGTCTCGGTAGTGGCCTGCGAATCAACTGAAGCAGCATCAGTGGCTGCAGAAGCGCCTGATTACCAGAGGACTGGCAACTAGCTTAACGGAAGCGTCTTCGGAATGTTTGGACCTGTGCAGTCGGTCTCTGTCTTTATCTTTACGTTTTTTAGGAAGATCTGCTGTCGGATGGCTTACCAAAGCCATATCGGAATTAGAGGACTGAAAACGAAAATATCTGGCTACAATAAGGGCCTGACGATGGATAGTTCTGGCGTTAAAGCATAGGGAACGTCGTGGTTTGGGCCTGGACAATTGACACTGTAAGAGTGGAAGTCTCAGTGTGGTATTTGCTTTCCACAGGCGAGACAATTATTAACTTTTTCTGACATCGGTTAGTGCAAGAAAAAAGGATCCCCAATGGGGTACTTAGCATTAGAAGACTTCAACTTCAATTCGGAAACAAAAACTCGGGTAGCGGCTGACCGGCACTCATACGAACTGCTTCTGCTTCGGGATCCATGGCAAGAAAGACTGATGTAATTTATTTATTTATTTATTTTTTTTATTTTACATTTGTTGACCGGGCTAGTCCAACTGGATACATGTCCATTTTCAGTGGTGGCCCGGGGAGAAAAGCTCCACAATGTTCGTAATGGCGTCGGCTGCCTTACTTTATACCACTGATGACCTGACGTCAGTCCTCAAGCGACAGCAACTGACTCAGAAATACTAAGTCTCTGGTATTTGGGCCGGCTGACTGCTACCCTTGCAGGGATAACCCAGATGTGATGAGTGCAACAGTGAAACACGAAGAACATCAAGCTGATCCATCTGAGCCACTGATGAGCTGCGACTACTGCCATGCACTTAAAAAAAAAAAAAAAAAAAAAAAAAAAACACCCAACGGGGTTGTGTTAAGATTGAAGCGCAAGGTCCTGAATTGATAAATGGTTGGCCCCTAACCAGGAGCATAGAAACCTCCTGGATTCCTATGCAATCTTTATATGGAGATACGCATCCTGGAGATTTCTCAAGTACATCTAGTCATTCACCTTCAGCAAGGCAAAATCATCTGCACAGTGACTTGTTATGAATGGAATATTTTTTATTTTTATTTTTTATTTTATTTTTCTGTGTTATATTCTGTGTAAAGATTTAGGCCACTGAGCTCTATAATTGGCCTGAGGTCCTCATTTTTCTTGAGCATCAAGAAGAATCTGAAACAGTGCCCTGACCACTTCTGATCTAGTAGGGCCTCCTGGATGGATCTTTTCTACAGGAGAATGGACATCTCTCTTTTTACCACTTTGAACTGGGTGGAAGAGGGAATAATACAGCCTTTGGATACTATCATTCACACCCACGTGTCCTGCATGATGGGCATTAACACAGTTTCCATCTCTGGTGGCAGTTGTTGTCTCTGCTATCTCCACTTAAGGCAATCCTTTAGGACAGTTTGCCAGAAAAAGGCCACAAATCTTTGGTTTTGCAGACCACTGTGGCCTCTTCGTCAGCCTCCACTGAAGGAGCGTCCCAGGTCTGAGGTAGTATCAAGGGACTGATGCTGGGATTTCTGAAACTGTTAAGAGATTTGAATCCTTACTGGTTCCTGTTTAAAAGGATCACTATAGGTTCTTAAATCTACTGCCTATGGCAGTTGGCATCCTGCCCTCCTGTCCACACCTCAACAATATGTCCTTCACAGTCGGTCCAAAGAGTGAGGAGCAATCAAAAAGAGTGATGGTAAAGGACATCTTAAAAGATCCCACAAAATCGCATAGTTGAAGCAACATATGGCGTCTGAGAGTGATGCCTGTGCCTGCTGCCCTGGATGATCCATCAGCTGCATAATGTAGCAGATACATTGGGATTGACAATATTCAACATTTTTCCATAGTAGTCTCCAACTGTTTTCTTGATTCCACTGTGGGAGGTTTGCACAAAATTGTTTCTCTAGGTTCCTTTAGAAGAGACACGTATAGACCACATAATTTACTGTTTTCAGAACAAAGGTGATTTTGTCAAACACTCCAGTTTGTTTGGAGGAACAGCAGCTGAATAAATCAATCACCTCTTTCTTAGTGGCTACTGAGAATCAGAATCCACCATAGGCCCTTTTGACCAGTGCAATCTTTAGAGGGGTGTACATCAGTATGTGTGTATACCTTTAAGAAGCTTTCTAAGGGCTTGCACTAGTGTATAAATACTAAGCACATGCAAGCCTTACTGCATACATGTCTGTCTTCTCTGTCAGTTAATCAGTTCGTTTATATTTTGTACTGCTGCTATCCATCCTGTTGTCTTTCTATGTAATAAAGCATATAACCAAACTACCCTGCCTGTTCAACTGTAAACCAAGACGAGTGACATGGTGTCAGAATGGGATCCAGAAATCCAGACTCAGGACTGAGAAGGCACTCTGTTAATGGTGTGGGAATATAGAGGAATGGATCATCCCTACTGCAATTATAACTCACAAAAAAAAGATCAGAAACATATTTCAGGTATCAAAGCTTACTTAACTGATTTCTTACTCAAAAACTATACAAGGAAGCAATCAGAATACTCTAAACGAATTTCTAAGTAAACAAACTGTCCGAAACTGCTATATATTGGAAAAATATTTCAACAACTACAGAAAATGTTTGAAATAAAGTTCCAGTCACATAAAATGTATAAAATAAAAGAAAATGACCACATTTTTCACTATGAGCTACTTTTTCGCATTAAAGCTATTCGAGACATCCGAAGTATACGTGTTCGCAAGTTTGTGTAGTATTACAGTGCAGTTATTTCGCAAAATTATTTAGAAGAGTATTGTGCATTTGAATGTTATTACAAGTACTGGCTGTGTGTGCATGTTTGCATGTAATTACAAGGGCCATATTTTTCACCGTGTTTGGGACATACTTTGTTGGCATGTCTGAAGGATTTCATAGACCAGCTCCACTTGTCTTACTGCAGACAACTGGAGAGTATTTGAGCAAGAGTATGATATTTTCACACAAGATGCATTTTCTGATAAAGATGACTGTACAAAGGCATTTATTCTGCTCAATTTAGCTGGTTCTGAAGCCACAGAGAGAGAGCATTCATTTGTATATGCACCTGCTGTACCTGCAGGGGAGGGGGAAAACTCTCATACAGTTCTACCGGCTGAGTCAAGGGAACACCCAGAGTGCTTAAAACGTAAATTTAGATAAATGTGTAACATCCAAATGAATATTACCATGGAAAGGCACTTAGTTTATACAAGGAATCAAAAGCTTGGTGAAACTTTTGCAGCACATATAACTGACTTGAGAAACAAAGCTAAAACATGCAGATTTGGTGATTTAAGGGTAGAGTTGATAAGACAGACTTGCGTGTTGTATTATTGATTATCCTGAGAGAAAGATTTTGCTTTGTGACAGTGATTTACCTTTGAATAAGGCCATTGAAATTTGTCAGATATATGAGCTCACAGACAAGCACACAAATATGCTTACAAATGAGAAATGCACGTTTCCAGTATCTTCTAGTGCTCATGTTGATAGTATGCAGCACATGGTTAAAAGAAAAGTACAGTTGTGTACACTTACCATAAATGTAGATGTTCAAGTGTATTCACTGTTGCAGTCATCACATTTGGGTTATCTGCCTGCAGGTAGACCTCAGCCAGCCTGAATACCAGAGTCTTCGGATTTCTGCGTCAGACGCTGTCGCTTCTTCCTTGACGTCAGGTTGTCAGGGGTATAAAACATGCAGCCGATGCCATTACATCAGTTTTTCTTGCCCCAGATGTCAGTTGCCCCAACAATAGGAAGCAATTAAATGGTATGGTAAACCCCCATCAAAAAGCAAATACACAAGAAAAAATAGATACACCAACCAGAAGGACAGGTAGAGCCAAGGGAAGTCAGGGGGCTGGAGGGAGGGTAACCAGGACTGCAACAGTGAATACACTCGAACATCTACATTTATGGCAAGTGTACACAACTGTAGTATGTTTTTCATGTTTCACTGCTGCAGTCATCACATTTGGGTTGATTCCCAAAGCTAAGGAAGGGAGGAGGAATTTAAAGTGCATTAGGGTCAGCTATTAATCCCTGGAAGACTGCACTGGCAAATCCAGCTCTGGATTTAGAAAAGATAGGCAAAGTAGTAATGCTTGTTGAAGGTATGTACAGAGCTCCAGGTAGCAGCTTCTAGGATGTCCCTGGTAGGGACCCCTCTGAGAAATGCCACAGAGGTAGATGCAGCCCTGGTGGAATGTGAACTTAACCCATGTGGGTAAGTTTTCCATGGTGCTTGTAGCAGAAATGAATGCAATCGGCTATCCATCTGGAAATTGTTTGCTTTGAAATGGCCTTCCCCTCTGCCTCTGCAGCAAAGCTAACTAGCAGCTGCTCAGGTTTTCTGACAGGCTTAGTCCTCTCCAAATAGAATCTAAGTTGTCTGTGCACGTCCAGAGTGCGCAGCATTCATTCCACTTTGTTTTGTGGATTAGGGAAAAAAGTAGGCAAATGAATGGACTGACTTAGGGCCACAGAAGACACCACCTTGGGCATAAAGGAAGGATTAGTCCTGAGGGAAACCCTGTCCGCATGGAAGATAATGAAGGGTTCCACTGCCATAAGGGCCTGTAATTCAGACACACTTCTTGCTGAAGTGATGGCTAGAAGGAAGGCTGTTTTCCAAGAAAAGAATTTCAACTCTGCTGTAGCAGCTGGTTCAAAGGGGGGAAGAGTGAGCTTTTCCAATACAAAGTTAAGGTCCCAGGCTGGAGTGGGAGCTCTCCTGGGGGTCTTATATTTTTGGCCCTTCTAAGGAATTGCTTTAGCAAGGGGTGAGAGAAGAGGGGTGGCTCAGTATTATAATGTGCTAAAATGGCAGAGGCATGAATTTCAATTGACGAGAAGGATAGGCCCCTGTGGAGCATTTCTGTTAAGTACTGTAGGATATGAGGTAAGGTGGGCACCGTTGTACCCATCCCCTGAGCCAGGCTCCAGGAACAGTATCTTTTCCACTTTTCAGCATAGGATTTTGTAGTACTAGGCCTCCATGCCTCCAGAATGACATCCAGTACCTGCTTACTGAGGGATGCTAAGGGAGAGCTCAAGGAATTAGTCAGGCTGCAAGGTTAAGGGTTTGAAGCCGAGGGTGCAGAATCTGGCCCGCCGACTGGGACAGCAGGGAAGTTGTCCGAGGCAGGTGCCATGGTTGTAGCCGTGCCATACTGCGCAACAGGGGGTACCAGTGCTGGTGCGGTCAGTCTGATGAAATCAGTCTTGTCCTTGGCTTGTCCTGTTTGATCTTTAGTAGAACCTTCAAAAGGTGAGGCAGAGCGGGAAATGCATAAACTTTCCTAGGTAAAGGACAGGGCATCCACTTTCCAAGCTTGGCTGTGGGGAGTTCTTGTGCAGAATTTGTTCAACTGGTAGTTCTGAGGGGAGGCAAAAGTACAGTTTTGTACCTACCATAAATGTAGATGTCCGAACTGGATAGCATCTGCAGTCATAACAACTGGGTTGTCCTGTCGTCAGGCAGCCCTTCGGTCGGCCGGATTCCAAAGTCTGGGTCCGGCTTCGGCTGATGTCGCACTTCACCCGACGTCATCTCTGCTGGTCTTCGGGTATAAAGGCATCAGCCGACGCCATTTTCCTCAGTGTTTCTTGCCCCCGATGCCAGTTGCCCTCTTGGCCAATGTTTCCAAAAGGATAGAAGGCAAACACAAGAAATAAGCATGTGTGTACATATATACAAACAAATACACCATAAGAGACTCCCCCCACCAGCTAGCTATTAGGGGGGTAAATACCCTCGGAGTACCACAGAGGGGAAGGAGGGAGGGTAATCCTGACTGCAGATGTTATCCAGTTCGGACATCTACATTTATGGTAGGTACAAAACTGTACTATGTCCTTCATGGATGCATCTGCAGTCATAACAACTGGGTAGAATACCATAGCCAACTAGGGGAGGAGGAAGAAGAAATTATGGTGTGGTAAGGATCCCTTGCAGTACAGCAGTGGCAAACCCTGCTCGGGATCTGGAGTACAGAGGTAAATTATAATGCTTGGCAAATGTATGCACGGAGGTCCAAGTAGCCGCCTCAATAATGTCCTTGATTGCCACTCCTCGTAAGAAGGCTGTGGTAGTGGCTGTTGCCCTTGTGGAATGAGGTCTTATGTTCTGTGGAATTGGTTTTCCATGGAAGGAGTAACAGAATCGTATGCAATTTCCTATCCATTTTGAGATTGTCTGTTTGGAAATTGCTTTTCCTTCTCTTCCTGTTGCATAGGCTACAAAAAGCTGGTCAGTTTTTCTGTTACTTTTGGTTCTGTCCAGCTAGTAGCGTAGCTATGTACATCCAAGGTATGCAGCATTCTTTCCCCTCTGTTTTGTGGGTTGGGGAAGAAGGTAGGTAGGTGGATTGCCTGGTTTAAAGACACTCTGGATACCACCTTAGGCATAAATGTAGGATTAGTTCTCATGGACACTCTATCTTGGTGGAAGATTAGGAAGGGTTGTACTGCCATTAGGGCCTGAAGTTCAGAAACCCTCCTTGCTGAGGTTATTGCCAGTAGGAAAGCAGTTTTCCATGATAGATGCTGTAGGTCTGCTGTTGCTGCTGGTTCAAAAGGCGGGAGTGTCAACTTTTCTAGCACAAAGTGCAAGTCCCAAGCTGGCAGTGGTGGTTTCCTAGGAGGTTTTACATTCTTGATCCCTCTGAGGAACTGCCTGAGTAGAGGATGTGAAAAGACCGTGGATCAAAGCTGTATTCTGCTGAAATAGCTGATGCATGTATCTTGATGGAGGAATAGGACAGGCCTGTATGTAGAAGCTCTGCCAAATACTCCAGAATGTTAGCAATATCTATATTCGACACGCCTTTTCCTCTTTCAGCACTCCAAATGACAAACCTTTTCCATTTTCCTGCATAGTTCCTTCTTGTTGAAGGTCTGCGGGCTTCAAGGATAATGTCTTTAACCCTTTGGGAAAGATCTGGATTAGTTGCTGCTATGTGATGTTCCATGCAGTCAGTTGCAAGGTTTTTAGGTTTGGATGCATGATGCTGTAGTTGTTCTGAGTTAACATCAAAGGCATCAGGGGTATTGCCCACATTTTGTCCCGAGACATGCTCCTCAGCAATGGGTACCAGTGTTGTCTTGGCCAGTTCGAGCTATCAGGATTATCCTTGGACGTTCCTCCTTGATTTTTAGTAATACCTTGTGTATCAAGGGAAGAGGTGGGAATGCATATGCTGTCAGACCTTTCCAGCTGAAGGAGAGCGAATCCACCTTCCATGCAAGCGGGTGGAATGTCCTTGTGCAGAATTTTTTGAGCTGGTGATTGAGAGAGGAAGCGAATAGATCTGTCTGCGGCATTCCCCATTTCTTTGTGATGGTCTTGAAGATGTCCGGGTGTAGCATCCATTCGTGAGCATCCGAGGTGGTTCTGCTTAATATGTCTGCTAGAGTGTTCTCCTTTCCCGGTACAAACAATGCCTGTAACTGGATGTTGTAGCTGAGTGCCAGGTTCCAAAGGTCCAAAGTCATTCTGCATAGGGGGTATGAATGAGTGCCTCCCTGTTTGTTGATGTACCACATGACTGTGGTGTTGTCTGTCCTTATCATCAAATGGCCTTCTTTGAGAAATGGGCTGAATTTTTGGATTGCCAGTTTTACTGCCAGCATTTCTTTTGGTTGATGTGCAGGTGTAGCTGGTCCTGAGTCCACAATCCCTGTACACATTTGTCCAGCATGTGAGGCCCCCATCCTAGGTCTGAGGCGCCTGTTGTGATGGTTTGGCTTGCTCGAAGGTTGTGAAAGGGTAGGCCTGGATTTGTCTGGCATGCTTGAGCCCACCATAGGAACTCCTGTTTTAGGCATGGGATTAGTGGTATTTCTGCTTCTAGGCTGTGCCTGTGTTGGGACCATAAATTCTTTAGGTACCACTGTAGTTTTCTCATATGCAGTCTGGCATGTGGGACCAAGATTATGCATGATGCCATGAAGCCCAAGGCCTGCAGAACTTTTCTTGCTGTTAGCTTGTTCTGTTTTGTTAGTGCCAAGAAGTAAAGAGGGAGTTCTTTTGTTTTTCTGCAGTTAGGAATGCCATTTGTTTTACTGTGTCCAGTTCAGCCCAAGAATGTCCTTGTTTGGGATGGTATCAGTCTTGACTTTTGAAAATTGACTGTGTATCCCAGGGCTTGTAGCAAGTAAATGACCCTTTGCAAATCTGTTGTCAGCTTGCTTTTGTTGTCCGCTTGTAGCAGGCAGTCGTCCAGGTATGGATAAATTTGGATTCCCTGTAGTCTGCAGTGGGCGATTACTGATGCCAGGCATTTTGTGAATACTCTGGGCACAGTAGATAAGCCAAAGGGCAATGCTGAGAATTGATAATGCTCTGATCCTGCAAGAAATCTGAGGTATCTTCTGCAATTTGGTCGAATGGGGACGTGCAGGTATGCCTCCTTGAGATCTAGAGTTACCAGCCAACACTCCTTGCCCAGCATGGGAAGAAGTTGCTGTAGGGTCAGCATTTTGAATTTTGGGACAATGATGTATGTGTTTAAGATGGACAGGTCGAGAATAGGTCTCCAACTTTTTTCTTTTCTTGGAACTAAGACTAGTCTGGAGTAGAATCCTTTGCCTTGTTCTGTTATTGGTACTCTTTCCACAGCTCTCATCTTTGTTAATTGCATTATCTGCTGTAGAGCTCCGATTTTTTGATCTCCAGGCAGGTTTGGCATTCCTCTTTTGACTGGTAAAGTGTGGAAGTGGAACCGTAACCTTGGTCTATGGTTTGCAAAATCCACTTGTCTTTTGTGACATAGTGCCAATTTTTCTAAAATAAGGCTAATTTTCCGCCTAATGGTGCTGCTATTTGTTCCCTGGTAGGCGGAGTTAGAGTCAAGTCATTGTGATTGTCCTGTTGCAGTGGTAGTGGCTGTGTCTGTGCCTCTGTTATTACCTTGCCACTGTCGCCCCCTGTAGGCACCCCTCTGAATTGATTTCTGCCTCTGGAACGTCTATTCCTGCCCCTTTGGGATCTTGTGGAGTCAGGAAAGGACCAATTTTTGGCAGGCCAGTTGCTGCTAAACCTTGGGGGCTGAACCTGTAAGAAATCTTTCACCGTTTGTACAGATTTTGCCTTTTCTTCCATTTTCTTCATTACCTGCTGGGCAGGTGTACCAAACAAACTGGCCTTATCCATAGGAGCATCTAATAACTTAGCTTTAACATGATCCGTAAGGCCTGTTCCTGCAACCATGCATGTCTTCTTATCACTGTGCCAGTCATGGCTGATCTAAATGAAGCCTCCAGTGCATCATAGCCACATTTTAAAGAATGGTTACTAACCTGTTGTATGTTATTTACCATTTCTAATACATATTTCTTATCTATAGAGTCATCAGAGGATAGCTTTTAGTTAACTGATCAAGCATAAACTCTTGGTATTGTATCATGTGAAACTGACAGTTTAAAGCTCTAGCTGAGAGAGTAGCAGAGGTGTAAACTTTTTGCCCCATCTGTCTAAAGACCTGGATTCCCTTTCAGAAGGAATAGGGTTTTTGCTGTGGTCGAGACTACTGCCTTAGGCCCCTGGGATATGGTTTCGGGTCTGCCAGTGGGGCCTTGTATAGGTGGTGATAAGTGTCTGGCACCCTGTAAAATCTATCTGGTTTGGCAGGGGCTGGAGGTAAGGAATCAGGTGCAGTGCAGACATCATTAAATGCATCGCCCACAACAGAAAGGACAGGAGGTATACCTAAGGGCCTATGTTGTGGTAAGTGCAGAAAAGTCCTAAGTCTTTTCTGGGAGCTGAGAAATCCTGTTGTTGCCATTGGAATTGTTCTCTCATGGCATGTAAGGTTTCCCCAAAGGAGAATTCCTCTGGTGGAGAGGCAGCTGGAATGGATTCTTCAGCATCGGAGTCTTCATAATTGGAAAAAGGAGCCTCTGGCTGGTCTGTAATATCTGAGTCATCCGCAGAATCATCAGAGGAGACAGGCTCAGGGGGCTCTGCTCTAGGTCTCTTTTCTGGGGGTTGAGAGGCCCTGTCTGGGTGAGATTGAGATCCCCTAATTAAGGATATTAAATCTTGTGCCAGAGTATGCATTTGTGAACTAGAAGTGGGCCTGGTTGAGGGGGGTTTAACAGGCACTGATGTAGTAGATTTGGCTGCTTTAGCCCTGGCAAAGGCCTTAATAGACATGGCTGCAGGAGGCCTAGCAGCACCACGTGCTGGGGTAGAGACATCCAAAGGGATGGTGTCTGATAAGTCACGAGTAACCACAGTTGTAGGTATAATTTCTGAGGCTGTTTCAAGTAAAGTGGCAGAAACCTCAGTAGTAGTCATTGATTCGGCTGTATTTTGATCAGTTTTCTCGGTTTGCTTAACAGTGGTTTCGGCCGAAACCGCGGACCGCGAGTGTCGGTCTTTTTCTTTGCGTTTTTTAACAATTTGGGTAGTCGGAGGATCCGACGGCATAATGTACGCAAAATCTGAGCCGAAAAACTGTTCAGCAAACTCCGACCGACGTCTAAGCGTTCGTCGGTTGAAGGAAGCACAGGCCGAACAGGCTGCTACGTCGTGGTCTGGGCCTAAACAAGGCAAACAGTAAGAGTGGAAATCTTTATGAGGTATTTGTTTCCCACAAGTTAAACAGTTATTGACTTTTTCTGACATCGGCTGAGGCAAGAAAGAGTCCCCAACGGGGTGCTTAGCTTTTAGAAGTCTTCGAAGTAGTATTCGGTAGTAGTAATCTCTGGATCTGACCGACCGGCACTTGCGAACAGCTTCTGCTTCGGGACTGAGGAAAATGGCGCCGCTGATGCCTTTATACCCGAAGACCAGCAGAGATGACGTCGGGTGAAGTGCGACATCAGCCGAAGCCGGACCCAGACTTTGGAATCCGGCCGACCGAAGGGCTGCCTGACGACAGGACAACCCAGTTGTTATGACTGCAGATGCATCCATGAAGGACATCAGGTCTACCTCTGGAGTCCCCCATTTGTTCCTCAAGAGGTTGAATATTTTGGGCTCTAGTTTCCATTCATGTGGGTCCATGAGATTTCTGCTTAAGTCGTCTGCCAGTGAATTTAGTATGGCTGGCAGGAATTGAGCTTGCAGGTGTACTTCGTAGCTCAAGGCTGTGTTCCACAGAGCCATGGCTAGTCTGCAGAGAGGGTACGAGTGGGTTCCCCCTGCTTGTTTATGTACCACATAACTGTGGCGTTGTCTGTCTTTACCAATAGTTGTCCTGGAAGAATACAGTCTTTGAAGGCTGTCAGAGCGTTCTGTACAGCTAACATTTCTTTTTGACTGATATGCAGGTGCATCTGTCTTGGGTTCCATTTGCCCTGAATGCACTGCCCTGCCATGTGAGCTCCCCATGTATAGTCTGATGTGTCTGTTGCTAAGGTTTGGGCGGCAGGGGGTAGAGTTATAGGGAGTCCCTTGTTGTGGTAGCAGGCCTCTGTCCACCAAAGGAACTCAGTCTTGATACAAGGAAGGATAGAAATCATTGTTTCCATGTCCTGGGAATGTTGACACAAGAGGCTTTTTAGACACCATCGGAGTTTCCTCATATGCAGTCTTGCATATGGAATTAGTAAAATGCAAGAGGCCATAAACCTCAGGGCTTGCAGTACTTTCCTTGCAGAGAGCTGGGGTTTTATGGCCAATAGTTTGAAGTAGGTTGTCAAATAAACTTGTTTCTCTGGAGTGAGGAATGCCATCTGGGAAGTTGTGTTCAAGCTTGCTCCCCAGGAATACAATCTGTTGGCAGGGTACTAGGTGAGATTTTTTTTCATTGATGGTGTACCCCAGTGAGGTTAGAAGTTTCTTTATGAATTCCAGGTGTTGTAATAGCAAGTCCTGGCTTTCCACCTGAATCAGACAATCATCCAAGTACTTTTAAATCTGAATATTTATCTGCCTGCAAAATGCAATGGCTGGAGCTAGACCCTTTGTGAATACCCTGGGCACAATAGATAAGCCAAAGGGAAGTGCAGAGAACTGATAGTGCATGGAGCCTTCCCTGAAGCGTAGTTATTTCCTGCAAGATTCCCTTATTGGGATGTGCAGGTAACCTTCCTTTAAGTCTAGGGTTGCCAGCCAGGCATCCTTAGCTAGCATGGGAAGAAGCTGTTGCAGACTTAGTATTTTGAATTTTGGAACTACCAGAAAGGTGTTGAAAATAGGATAGGACGCCAGTTGTTGTCTTTTCTGGGTACCAGAAAATGTCTGGAATAAAAACCTTGTCCCCTTCGTTCTGCTGGGACAGGCTGAATAGCCCTGATATTGTGGAGAGAGAGAACCTGCTGTTAGGCCTCCACCCATTGATTTGGGGGTAGGTCTGGCCAACCATTTTGTGTTGATAGGGTGTGGAAGGAGAATCTGTATCCTTGGGAAACTATGTTCAAAACCTATTTGTCCTGGGTAATGAGTTCCCGGTATGTTGCATGCAGGGCGAGCTTTCCTCCTAGGGGAGCAGGTAGTAGAGCAGGGCTTGGAAGGGTTAAGGTTAAGTCATTGTGCCATTTTTCCATAGGGGGGTGGCTTACTACTCCTTGTTTTGGAAGTGGGAGTCTCCCACTGCTTAGGTCTGTACGTAGCCTGAGACTATAGCCTAGGTGGTCTGCTGTTCCTGGGTTTGGACTGAAAAGGCCTAGAAGGGACTGGAAAGGACCAGTTCTTTGAAGGCCAATGTCTACTGAATCTGGGAGGCTGTACTTGTAGAAAATCTTTAACAGTTTGCATAGATTTAGCTTTTTCCGCCATCCTTTTGAGAACAACTTCTGCTCTGTTGCCAAAAAGGTGGTCTTGGTTTAAGGGAGCATCCAGTAATTTAGCTTTTACACTATCTGGCAAGTTTTGTTCCTTAAGCCAAGCATGCCTTCTAAGTACAGACCCAGTGACCGCAACCCTGCAAGATGCTTCTAAAGCATCAAAACCACATTGCAAAGTATGTTTACCAACTTGTTCTGCAGAATGCATTAAATCCTGTAATTCTTTGTCTTCAGTACAGTCAGGAATCAACATAATTTTCTGTTTAAGTAGCCCCATAACATGCTGCTGATACTTTAACATATGAAACTGGGAATTTAAAGCCCTAATGGCCAAAGTAGCAGAAGTGTATACCTTCTTACCCCATCTGTCGAAGGCTCTAGAATCTCTATCAGAAGGGGTAGGATTTTTGGCAGCAGTAGCCTTAATGCCTTTTGTTCCTTGGGAAATGGTCTCTGGATCCGCAGAAAGATTCTTGAAGAGGAACTTGTGAGAGTCCGGTACTCTGTAATACCGGTCAGGTTTTCTGGGAGCTGGAGGTAAAGTGTCTGGGGAAAGGCTAGATTCCAAGAAGGCATCATCTACAACGTCCAGAACAGGAGGGATAGCTAAAGGTCTGTGTTGAGGAAGGAGTAAGAATTCCCTAAGTCTCTTTTTGGAGTAAGAGTAATCCTGGCTTTCACAGTGGAAATGCTCCCCAAGAGTGTGCAAGGTTTGACCGAAAGAAAAATCTTCTGAAGGGGAAGCAGAGGGAATGGAATCCTCTGCATCAGAATCCTCATAAGTAGTCAAGGGTAAATCCTGGTAATCAGAAGGAGCAGAAAAATCAGATTCCTGTTCAGAAGAATCAGAAAGAAAATCAGTTCTAGGTCTCTTAGAGGTGGAAGGCTGGCTTCTCCTAATTAAATTAATGAGGTCTTCAGCCATTCTACGCATTTTTTTTTAGGCATATGGGCCTGAGCCTGCAGTTTGGTAGTCGGTTTTCTAGGCGTGGCACGAGTTTTAGGCTTGGATGAAAACGATGGTGTCTGTTTAATATGAATGTCTATAGGCCTGAATACACCCTCCGAAGCCGGTGCCTGCACAGCAGCTCCGGACCCATCCAAGGTAGAGACATCCGCAGGTTCCATAATCTTAGAAGCATCTCGTGTAATACCGGACTCCGAATGGGTCTCAGTAGAGGCCTGCAAATCAGAAGTAGGGGGGTATCAGAGGCTACGAAAACACCTCACTGAGTACCAGCGGACAGCTAACTAGCTTAACGGAAGCATCGTCGGCAGTTTTGAACCTATGCGGTCTGTCTCTGTCTTTATCCTTACGTTTTTTTCGGAAGATCGGTAGTCAGATGGCTTGACGAAGCCATTTTGGAGTACACAGAACGAGTACGAAAGTAATTAGCTGCAAAAATAGCCCGGCGACGAATAGTTCAGGCGTTGAATAAGGCACAAAACTGACAAGGGACGTCGTGGTATGGGCCTAAGCAAGGGGATGCAGTAAGAATGAAAATCTTTATGAGGTATTTGCTTTCCACAGGTAAGACTATGGTTAACTTTTACTGACATCGGTTAGAGCAAGAAAAAGGACCCCCAATGGGGTACTTAGCTTTTTTGAAGACTTCGGGTCTGAAACTCGAAAATGAAAATTTCAGGAGTCGGCCGACCAGCACTTGCGAACTGCTTCTGTTTCGGGCACCGCACAGCAAGAAAGACTGATGTAATGCCGTTGGCTGCATGTTTTATACCACTGACGTCAAGGAAAAAGCGACAGTATCCAACGCAGAAATCCGAAGACTGTGGTATTCAGGCCCGCTGAGGGCTAACCGCTGGCAGATAACCCAAATGTGATGACTGCAACAGTGAAACGTGAAGAACATCAGGCCCAAGCACATGGCAGCAACTGTGAGCCCTGCAACAGTCACTGGGAAACCCCGTACTTTTCCAGCAAATTCCAGAGTGCGCACAGTCTCAGTGAAGCACAAGGGTGAGTCAACAGACTTGAAGCATGCACCCTCACCTAGCCTAAGTCAACAGTCACAACTGTGGTGCAAATCACAAACCCAAAAGAGAAAAGTGCTTGGCTTTTGGTCAGCAATGCCACAAATGTAACAAGTGGAATCATTTCAAAAGGTTATATAAAATCAAACAATGGGAATTCTTTTATTAAAGAAGAACATTCAGAGACAAGTTGATCAATTAGAAAGCTGTGACCCTGCTTTTTATGTTGATGGTGTGTCTGTACTTAATGGAACAGTCAATGCAATATATTTATGGGCAAAGAATAAAGTATTTTGTACTGTTCGGACAAATGGAAAAACCAAAGAGCTCAAAGATGACACAGGTTCAAAGTGCAAAGTTATGTCACCAGAAACATTTGCTAGAGTATATACTTTTGAGAAGCTTGACTTGGGAAGTGTGCAAAGCTTGTTGCTTATGGAGGTGAAGAAATTCAAACTCAAGGTTCAGCAGTGCTTTCATGCTACTCTGCTGGGAACAGCTTTGACTTCCAATTTTACGTGGTCAAAAGGCACACACAGTCATTATTAGGCCTCAGAGACAGTTTGAATGAAAATGGGACTACTTTCATCTAATAAGGAAGTGCACCATGCAAGCTTGAAAAGACCACTATTCTAATTACACCAAATCTATTTTTTCTACCTATGCTGATCTTTTCAAAGACAAACTAGGCAAACTTCCAGTTGTCTACTCCATGAAGTTACACCCTGAAGTCAGCTCAGTGGTCAGGCCAGCCCAGAAAGTTCCAGTAGCTATGCAGAACAGAGTCAAAGCAGAGCTAGATAAAATGGTGCAGCAAGGTGCAATTTGTCCAGATGAAGAACCGACTGAATGGGTATCTTCCATGGTAGCAGCTCATAAGAAAAGCTCAGATGATATCGGAATATGTATTGATCCACGAGATTTGAACAAAGTACTGAAAAAGACCTCATCATCCAATGCATACAGTCAAAGAAGTCGCTGCTCTTAAGCCAAATGACACTGTTTTTTTCTGTCTTAGATGCAGAGAGTTCATGTTGGCAAATTTTGCTTGATTGAAAATTTTCATTGCTAACCACTTTCAGTACTCCTTTTGGTAGGTACAAATTTTTGAGAACACCATTTGGGATAAATTCTGCCAGTGAAGTACAGCGTGAAATGGAGCAATTTTTTTTCTGGCTATCCCTATGCTATTATAGTAGATGATATTCTAGTAGGAGGGAATGGTGAAGCAGAGCACGACAGAAACCTCAAGAAAATTCTGGAAAGAGAGTCTATATTATAATTTCGAAGTCTGAAAACTTCGAAACTCATAGGGTCGACTCCATATGAGCGAAGTTTTCAAACATCGAACTTAAAATGTAAACAAAGTAAAAACAAAAAAAACCTACCTGAACACTATGCAGAGGAGCAAGCCCCTCTGCAACCCCCACCCCCCACTACTTAAATATACCAATTCCGAGATCGCACTACATTAAATTGAAGTGAAAAATTCCCTACGGCGATCTCCGTTGAAACGTTCAATGTTTGAAAACTTCGCTCATATGATGTCGATCATATGAGATTCGAAGTTTTCAAACTTATGATATAAACCCCTGGAAAGAGCACGTGAAGTAAATCTTAAGCGGAATCCTCAGAAGAGCAAATTCAGGCTACGAGAAGTTACTTATGTTAGTCATTTGTTTACCAGTTCAAGCTTACAAGCAGATCCTTTCAAGCAAACTGCTATTCTTGAGATGCCAGCTCCAATGTTCAAGCCCTACAATGTTATCTTGGCATGGTCAACTATCTACGCAAGTTCATTCCAAACTTGAGCCAAACTATCAGCACCACTCAGAGCGGACGCACAAAGATGCGTCTTGGTCATGGTCAGACCACAACCATAGAGCATCTGAAGTCCTGAAACAGAGAACTGCTAGTCCACCAACTCTAAGATGCTATGATGTTCACAAGAGAGTCATGTACTTACCATGACTTGGAATCTGTGCTCACAAATGTGTCTTGGATCAGACCTCGGATCCAAGCAGACAACTGATAGACAGATCGAGCTCAAGCTCCTCCCCTTCCCATAATCCCCCACTGACCTGTAATCCTCAGATCGAGTTTGATGAACAAATGAAACGCAGCACCATCTGTACAGAAGACAGAAATATCCCCAAAGAAAAACACCATTCCAGCTCTACCAGATCCCCAGAAGGAAGGGGGAAGGAGGGCGGGAACGTGATGAGTGACGGCACTGGGTAACACAGATTCCAAGCTACGGTAAGTACATAACTCTTTATCTGATGCTATCAGTGTCATTATTCATCACAAATGGGTCACAGTCCCCCCCCTACTATGAACCCTGGGTGGCCTCAAGGAAGGATATGCCTGAGCACAGAATAACCAAAGGAAGCCCTGTTCCTAGACACCAAATCAAACTTACAGTGCAAAACAAAAGTGTGGTGATTAGACCAAGTAGCAGCAGCACAAATCTCATCCAAAGAAAATTTAGCCAAGAAGGCCGAAGATGTAGCCACAGACCTGGTAGACTGGGCCTTAACTGGACTAGTTAGCGCCACATGCCTGCTATCATAAAATGTAGGAAATACAGCTAGCAATCCATCTGGAAATAGTTACCTTAGAAACTGCCAGACCCTTTCTATTTTGAGAAAAGGCCACAAACAGCTAGTCCGACTTCCAAAATTCCTGAGTCCTTTTCAGATAGAAACGCAATTGCCTATGAATGTCTAAACAATGCAAGCTATAGTCTCCTTTGAATAATTAGAGAAGAAAACTGGTAGCTGTACTGAATGGTTGGGATTAGCTTCCAAAGCCACCTTCAGAATAAAATGAAGGATTTGTCCTGAGGGATACTCTGTCCTTGTGAAAGACCATAAATGGAGGTTTAATGCTTAGAGCCTGCAGTTCTGAAACTCTCTTGGCAGAAGTAATGGCCACTAAAAATGCAGTCTTCCAAGACAGAAACTTAATATCACAAGATGCAGCTGGTTCAAAGGGCTTTTGTGTCAAAGACTGCACAGCAACAAGGTCAAATCCCATTTTGGGGGAGCATCTTTGACACGCGGTCTAAGAAGGAAAATCCATTTTAGAAAGGTTCTGCACAATTTAGAAGAAAAAGTAGGCTCATCATTCAGATAGAAATTAGAAATTGCTGCCAACTGAAGCTTAAATCGTAGAGAAACTCGCTCCTTCCTGCAAGAGAGAAAACGAGAAAGTTAAAATGTGATGACTGCAACAGTGAATACACTCAAACATCTACATTTATGGTAAGTGTACACAAAGTACAGTTGTGTACACTTACCATAAATGTAGATGTTCGAGTGCATTCACTGTTGCAGTAATTACACTTGGGTAATCTGCTGGCAGGTTGCCCTCAGTTGGCCTGATTAACAAAGTTTTGGGTCCTGCGTCGGTTGCTGTCCCTTCTTCCATGACGTCAGGTCGTCAGGGGTATAAAACATGCAGCCAACGTCATTACCTCAGTTTTTCTTGCCCCAGATGTCAGGTGCCCCCCGAAATGAACTCCAGGTAGCAGCTTCCAGAATATCCCTGGTAGGAACACCTCTGAGAAAGGCTGCAGAAGTAGATGCAGTCCTGGTGGAATGAGATCTGATCCCCTGGGGGATAGGTTTTCCATGGTGCTTATAGCAGAAATGAATGCAATGGCTTATTCATTTAGAAATGGTTTGTTTTGAAATAGCCTTTCCCTCTGCCCCTGTAGCAAATGCTACCAGCAGTTGTTCAGATTTTCTTCGAGTTTTAGTCCTGTCCAAGTAGAATCTCTAAATTGTCTGTGCACATCCAGTGAATGCAGAATCCATTCCCCTTTGTTCTGTGGATTGGGAAAGAAAGTTGGCAAATGAATGGACTTAAGAGCCACACTGGATACCACCATGGGCATGAAGGATGGATTGGTCCCGAGTGACACCCTGTCCGCATGAAAGATGAGGAAAGGCTCCACTGCCATAATGGCCTGTAACTCAGACATCCTTCTAGCTGAAGTGACTGCTAGAAGGAAGGCTGTTTTCCAAGAAAGAAATTTTAAGTCTGCAGTAGCAGCTGGCTCGAAAGGAGGTAGAGTGAGTTTCTCCAATACAAAGTTAAGGTCCCAAGCAGGGGTTTGAGCTCTCCTGGGTGGTCTCAAGCTTTTGGCCTCTATGAGGTACTGCTTGAGCAGAGGCTGAGAGAAGAAGGAAGGTTCTGTGTTATAATGAGCCGAAATGGCTGAGGCGTGGATTTTAATTGAGGAAAAAGACAGGCACTTGTGAAGCATCTCAGTTAAGTATTATAAAAATCTGAGGTAAATTGGGCGCTGCGGTGCTCATTCCTTGAAATTGATTCCAAGCACAGAATCTTTTCCATTTGTCAGCATAAGATTTTCTAGTATTAGGTCTTCTCGCCTCCAAGATGACATTCATCACAGGTTTGCTGAGGGATGCAAAGTGTGACTAAGTGACTAGCCAAGCTGTAAGGTTCAATGCTGGGAGCTGAGGGTGCAGAATCTGGCTCTCCTGCTGAGACAGTAAGGAAGGTGTTTGAGGCAGATGCCATGGAGATATTTGTGACACACTGCATAGGAGAGGGTACCAGTGTTGGCATGGCCAGTCTGGAGTAATCAAAATCATTCTTAGTTCGTCCTGTTTGACTTCTAACAGAACTTTGCAGAGTAGAGGCAGAGGGGGAAAGGCATAGATTGATAGCTTTTTTCCAGGTGAAGGACAGAGCATCCACTTTCCAGGCTTTTTTGTGGGGAGTCCTTGTGCAAAATTTCTCCAACTGGTAGTTCCGGGGGCAGGCAAATAGAGGTCTGGGCTCCCCCATTTGCTTGTCAACATGTTGAAAATCTGTGGTTCCAGTCTCCACTCGTGTGGGTCCATGAGATTTCTGCTTAGTCCGTCTGCCAGTGTATTTAATTTTCCTGGCAGGAATTGAACTTGTAGGTGCATTTGGTAGCTCAAGGCTGTGTTCCACAATGCCATGGATAGTCTGCAGAGGGGGTAGGAATGTGTACCCCCCTGCTTGTTTATGTACCACGTAAACATAGTGTTGTCCGTCATTACCATTAGTTGTCCTGGAAGAATGTAGTCCCTGAAGGCCTTCAGAGCATTCTGTACAGCTAACAATTCTTTTTGATTGATATGTAGGTGCATTTGATTTGGGTTCCATTTGCCCTGAATGCACTTCCCTGCAAGGCGAGACCCCCATGCATAGTCTGAAGCGTCTGTAGTTAGGGTTTGGGCGGCAGGGGGTAGCATGAATGGCAGTCCCTTGTTTTGGTGGCAGGCCTCTGCCCACCACAGGAACTCCAGGCGTAGGCAAGGTATGATAGGAATCATTGTTTCCAGGCTGTGACAATGTTGACTCCATAGACTTTTTAAGTACCACTGAAGTTTCCTCATATGCAGTCTTGCATATGGAATTAGAAGAATGCAGGAGGCCATGAACCCAAAGGCTTGCAGTATTTGTCTTGCAGATAGCAGGGTTCTTGTGTCCACTTGTCTGAAGTAAGTTACCATATGAATTTGCTTTTCTGGCGTGAGGAAAGCCATCTGGGCAGTTGTATTCAAGCTTGCACCCAGGAATGTAATCTGTTGAGAGGGTACCAGTTGTGATTTCTTTTCATTTATGGTGTACCCTAGACAAGTTAGAACCTGTTTTACAAACGCCAGATGATTTAGAAGTATAGCCTGGTTTTCTGCCCGAATCAGACAATCGTCCAGGTATGGATATATATGAATACTTCTTTGCCTGTAAAATGCAATTACTAGAGCCAGGCACTTTGTAAATACCCTGGGCACAGTAGACAAGCCAAAGGGCAGTGCAGAGAACTGATAATGCAAGTAGCCTGCTTTGAAGAGTAGGTATCTTCTGCAAGATTCTCTGAATGGGACATGCAGGTAAGCTTCTTTTAAATCTAGAGTTGCCAACCAGGCATCTTTGCCTAGCATAGGAAGTAACTGGTGAAGAGTCAGCATCTTGAATTTTGGAATGTCCAAAAAAGTGTTTAGAGTAGACAGGGCCAGAATTGGATGCCATGATTTGTCTTTTCTGGGTACCAGAAAAAGTCTGGAATAGAAACCTTGTCCCTTTTCCTCTTCTGGTACCGGCTGAATAGCCCCCATGTTTAAGAGGGAAACAGTTAGTTATGTGCTCACCATAACGATCGATGTATGTGGTCCATCTCGCCTACATTCTTTACTCACGGGTTCAGAGCCAAGAATCGGCTCCGACTCTGCCAACTATTTCTCTAGCACGAAGTCTCTAATTGGCTGAGCTAACCTGGTATCCCAAGATGCACCTCGCCCTAGCCCCAGAGCTTATTTGCAACCATACCAATCATAACCCATACATAACCAACACTGGAAGGAATTCCAGCCAAGAAAGAAAAGGCAACTGACCTTGAAGGGTTCACAGAGCCAATGTTCCTCCAAATCCTCTAGGAAGGGGGCAGGTGGGAGGATACGTAAGAATGTAGGCGAGATGTACCACATACATCGATCGTTATGGTGAGTACATAACTAACTGATGTTATGTGGTCTTATCTCGCCTCCATTCTTTACTCACGGGACAGTATCTCCAGCACCTCTATCCTGGGAAGCTCATAGAAAGATACTCCTGAGAACCGTGGAACCAAAGGAAGCCCGGCCCCTAGAAGCCACATCCAGCTTGTAATGAGTGATAAAGGTGTGAGGAGAGGCCCAGGTGGCCGCAGCACAAATATCATCCAGTGAAAGCCTGGCATGGAAAGCTATCGATGTGGACATTGCCCTGGTAGAGTGAGCTCTGACGGGAAAAGGTAAACTTCTGGCTGCTGCCGAGTAGATGAAGGAAATACAATCTTTAATCCATTTAGAAATTGTGAACTTGTAAACAGGACAACCTGCTCTGTTCTCTGAAAAGGACACAAACAGCTGATCAGACTTCCTAACCTGTTTAGTCCTTTGTAAATAGAACCTCAGTTGCCTGTGCACATCCAACTGATGGAACTTGAACTCTGCTTTATTGGAAAAATTTGGAAAGAACACTGGTAACTCGATAGATTGATGGAGATTAACAACGGATGACACCTTTGGAAGGAAGGATGGGTAAAGTCTCAGTGAAACTCTGTCCTTATGAAAGGTCAAACATGGAGGTTTAATGGACAGAGCTTGAAGTTCTGATACTCTTCTGGCCGATGTCATGGCTATCAGAAACGCCGTTTTCCAAGATAAAAATTTCAGTTCACAGGTGGCAGCTGGTTCAAAGGGTGGTGAAGTGATGGCTTGTAGTACGAGGTTTAGGTCCCATGGCATGACAGGCTCTGACACAGAAGGGCGAAGTAGCCAAGCGCCTTTCAAGAAGGCCTTGCAGAGTTTATGGCCCATAAGAGAGGGTTCGCAAGATGTATGGAAATTGGAGATTGCAGTCAATTGCACTTTAATGGTAGCGGGCGCAGAGCCCTGATGGAAAAGCATGGCTAAAAAATCTAAAACTGATGGAACTGGGGCTGTGAAGGGGTCCAAACCTTGGGCCTGAGCCCAAATGGAGAATCTCTTCCATTTGCTGGAGTAAATTTTCCTGGTAAAAGACTTATGAGATGAAGACAAGACATGTACCACCTCCGGTGAAAAGGAATGCTGTCTAACTAGTGACGAAAGTGGAGTAGCCAGGCTGTCAGCCTGAGGGTTCGCAGTGATGGATGGAGCTGGCCTGACATGCGAGTCAGGAGGTCTGGCACTGGGTCCAGAGTCCAAGGACCGTCTACTGCGTACTTCTGAAGAAAGGGCAACCATACTTGTCGAGGCCAGTGTGGAGCAATAAGGATCATCCTGCTTCCCAAGGATATGGCTTTCTGAATCACTCTTGGTAACAGAGGAAATGGAGGGAAAGCGCAGACCAGACGGGGAGGCCAATCGTGGGGAAAGCGTAGACCAGACCGGGAGGCCAATCGTGGGTTAGAGCGTCCCTGGGTGACTCCCCCTGTGGGAGGATCAGTGTGAAGTACTCGCTGCATTTGGCATTGAGGGGACTGGCAAAGAGATCGCAGCAAGGCTGACCCCACCTGTTGAAAATTTGAACCGCCACTCGGTTGTTCAGGGACCACTCGTAAGGCATCAGAATAGCTCTGCTTAGCCTGTCCGCTATCACATTGGACTTTCCCGGAATGTGCGTTGCCACTAAGAACCGTTGGGAAGATACTGCCCAATGCCACACTCGCATGGCCTCTCTGCAGAGGGGATAAGACTTGGTTCCCCCTTGTTTGTTCAGGTACCACACTACGGACATGTCCGAGTGAATCGCAATCGTTCCCAGAGGTAGAGAGTCTTGGAGTGCTCGCAACACTAGAAACACCGCTCTCATCTCCAGAACATTGATGTGCAGATGTACCTCGTGATCTTGCCACGTGCCTTGGACCATCCTGCCAAGATAATGCCCCCCCTACCCCATCTGGGAGGCGTCCGTGGTCACCGTGGCCACTGGAGACATAGGAATCAAGCTCCTCCCTTTGTCCAGATTGGCGGAACGTAGCCACCAGCGGAGGTTCTGTTTGCACCATTCCGTGAGAAGTATCAGGTGGGAAAGAGGAAGTTTCTGAAATGACCATTGGGCGGAAAGGAGCCATTGCAAAATCCGCATATGTAACCTGGCCAGAGGCACCAGCATGATGGTGGCAGCCATGGAGCCCAACAGTTAGAGAACTAACCTGGCTTGAACTCTTTTGAGGGGCAACAGTGCGTGGATCTGAGACTGCAGCACTCTTATTCTCTCTTGTGGCAGAAAGGCTCGCATCTGAATAGAGTCTAGCTCTGCGCCTATAAAGACAACACGCTGTGAGGGCAGCAAGGCAGACTTTTCCCAGCTTAAAGTAATTCCTAATTGTTGACACAGTGCTATGGTAGTCTCCCTGGCCTGAAAGAGCAGATGCCTGGTGGGGGCGGTGAGAAGCCAGTCATCCAGATACGGAAACACCTGGAATCCCTGACATCTCAGGTGAGCCCAGTCGTCCAGATACGGAAACACCTGGAATCCCTGACATCTCAGGTGAGCTGTCACCACTGCCAAACACTTGGTGAACACCCTGGGGGCTGTGGTGAGACCAAAGGGCAGGGCACGAAACTGGAAGTGACTGGTTCCCAGCCGGAAGCGTAAGTGACTCCTGGATGCCTTGTCCATCTTGATGTGGTAGCAGGCATCCTTGAGATCGATGGAGCACATCCATACTCCTTTTTCCAGCAATGGAAAAATGGACTGAAGCGTGACCATTCGGAACTTGGACTTCAGAATGTAGTGATTCAGTTGACTGAGATCCAGAATGGGTCTCAGGTCCCCTGTTCTTTTCGGTACCAAAAAGAGTCTTGAGTAAGTTCCTGATCCAATATGGTCTGAGGGGACTGGTTGGATGACTCCTTTTTCTAGCAGCTTTGTAACTTCTAGTGCTGCTTGATCCTGTTGACTGGGTGGGACGTCCGGGTTTCTTCTGACTGGAGGGGATGTTGATACAAAGGGAATAGCGTAACCGGTAACTATTCGAAGCACCCAACGATCCTGGGTGATGCTTTCCCAGGCTTCCGGATGCAACGAAATTCGGCCCCCGACTGGCTCCGGAACAGCACAGTTGGGCAACGCCTCAGGAGCACTGGAAGGAAGATCCGCAAAAGGAATCGCGGTCTCCTGAGTTGCGGGGGCCCTCCTCTGCCTCTAGGACGGCGTCTTCCAGAATTATTTCCCCCTCCTCTGCCCCTGGAGGGGGACTCACCTTGAGCTGTAGGGAAAGGCCTCTGAGACTTCTTGAACCACATTTTCCCCCCTCTCTGAGCCTTGAGGTAAGGCCTAGAAGGGAGAGAAAAACGGGCCTCTACGGCCGATTGGGTCTTTCCCTCCTGTTCACATCTGGTGAAGGCATCTTTCACTTTGGTCCCGAAAAGAGAGGACCCATCAAAGGGGGCGTCAGTGAAGGAAGACTTAAAGGCCTCCGCGAAATGACACAGGTGCATCCAGGCTTGCCTTCTGAGAGCCACACCTGAGACAGCTGCCCTACTCGCCCCTTCAGCTGCATAAGATATGAGCCTCATGGACAAGTTGACAATGGAACCAAGGGTAGACAACTGGGCATTAACAGTTTGCGTTACCGCCTCAGGCATTTTACCCGTCAGGGTATCTCCTAGCTCCTTAAGGAGATCTCTTTGGAGCTGAGTGAAATGACAAAGGTAATTCAGCGACCGCAAGGTAAAGGTCGCCGAAGACAGGGTACGCTTCCTGTACTGGTCCATACTCCTGGACTCCTTGTTAGGAGGATGGACGGAAGAAGAAGCCTCTGCAACTTCCTGCTGAGTGGCTGCCACCACCACCAAGGCATCTACCGAAACCCCTTTGGTCAGGAACTCTTTCCCTGGGGGAGCAGAAAGGAACTTATTTGGATGTCTGGGCACCGGTTCCACGGAATCAGGGTTCTCCCACACCCTTCGACAAATCAAATCCAGGAGTTCGAAGGGTGGAGACACCCCGGAGGCAGAGGGTTAAGCTCCGAAGGCCTTGAGGAATACCGACTCCTCCTCAGAGGGGGTCTTGGAAGGCCAGTCGCCTCTCTGCCTCAAAATCTCCAGGATGTCGGAGAAAGAGACATCGGAGGACGACTTGGGGGACCCCTCTGACTCCTCGAGGTCGGTATCAGAGGTGAGGGACTTGTCCTGGGAGTCTATGCGCTTCCTCTTGCACAACTTCTTTTTGGGGGGGCTCCTCAGGCACCGACTCTGAGGGGCCCTCAGAAAGTAGGGGACCGCTCAAGGGGGTATCCCCAGACCTTCGGGCTCTGCCATCCACGGATAGGGGGGCTTCAGAGGCTCTAGCCGGGGTGTATGGGGATGGAGTAACCGATCCAGGTGATGTGACTGATGATCTAGCGAGTGTGCTCCTCATGGCCTCGAAGGCAGGTCCCCCCGAATCCAAGGACCGATCCATCTCCGAGACCACGACCGGAGTCGAGATTCCCCGAGCCGATGCAGCGAAAGGGAGACTCGGAACAGACAGGAGTCCCGAGGTATCCCCCTCGGGTCCTACTGAGGAAACCAGAGTACCGAAACCAGAGGACGGAACCGACATGGTTGGAGCAGACGCCGGCTCAGACAGACTCACCTGGGGTATCGGAGCCGACACAAGGACATCACTCTGCGCGGGGCACTCCGGCTCTGATGACACATGGGTGCTCAGAGGAGGAATCATCGGTACTAAGACAGGGGCTGGTTCCGGAGCAGACTGGGTCGGAGCCGAAAAAAGTTTTGCTAACACCTCTGGAGCCTCTGGACCACCCTATCCACATCCAAATCAGACAGCCTAGAGGATTTGGAAGAAATAGAAGGAGATCGGGATCTCCTATCTGGAGACTCATGCCTGACACTGGGTGACCGGCTCTGAATAGGCCCCAATAATATCGGCGCAGAGGTCGACTCCAGTACAACAGATACCTCACCTCCTGCGGCCCCGAGGACAATGGAGCTGAGGAGGTAGTATCCATAACCGAAACTTTCTCCTGCGGCCCCGAGGACAATGGAGCCGAGGAGGAAGTAATCACTTTTGAAACCTTCTCCGAAGAGGCAGACGGAGCCGGAGATCTTTTCTTGGCCTTAGCAGGCTTAGATTTAGCACTAGAAGACGAAGAAGAATCTAAGGCCTCCTCAAAGGAAGGCTTAATCAGATCCTTCAAAATCAGTTTATTTTTTCTTTCCTGCAGTACCCTAGGGCTAAACACGTGGCAAAAACTGCAGGACTCTTGTAGGTGAATAGCACCCAGACAATAAACACAGATGGAATGCCCATCTGTAATGGACATTTTGTAGCCACATTTGGTACACTTCTTAAACCTGGAGGGTTTATGTTCTTTCTGCTCTTTAGACATGATAACAACCGCACAACACTCAGCCGACAGAGACAACACAAGAGGAAGGCGGGAAAAACCAAAACACACTAACGCCAAGTTAAACGCTTCTTGGAGGGAAAACAACTACCCACAACTCCAAGACCAGTACAAAAAATACAAGGGGATAACACTGGAGAGGACTAGGTCCTCTAACTTAAACAGGCCTAGCCCGCGAAACAGAGGGATACCACAAACACACAAAGGTCCTCACAAAAAACTCACAAGAACTAGTCACAAAAGAAGAGTAGCTATTAAAATAGCCTTTGCAATACAACTAACTACTAAAATACTTAGAAAAGTATTTGAAAAGGGTACTTAGCCACAGCCAAGCGAGACCACGTCCTAACTTTGCCGCGAGGTGCATCTTGGGATACCGGGTTAGTCCAGCCAATTAGAGACGTCGTGCTAGAGAAATAGTTGGCCGAGTCAGAGCCAATTCTCGGCTCAGAACCCGTGAGTAAAGAATAGAGGCAAGATAGGACCACATAACATGTACTTGTTTCTGAGCCTCTGCCCACTGATTTGGGGGCAGGTCTGGCCACCCGTTTGGTGTTGGCAACGTGTGGAAATGAAATCTGTACCCCTGGGACACTATATATTTAAAACCCATTTGTCCTGGGTTAGGAGTTCCCAATTTTTTGCATGAAAAGCAATCTTTCCCCCCAAAGGGCCAGCTAAAAGGTAAGTGCTTGATAATTTTAAAGGAAAGTCACTGAGACTGTTTACCATAGGGGGGTGTCTTGTTATTTCCAGATTTGGAAGTGGAGACCCCCCATTGCTTAGGTCTGAGAGTCCCCTGGGACTGAAACCTGGTGCTTTTCGTGTGTCTGGATTTGGCTTGAGAGGAGCTGGAAAGGACCAATTCTTACTAGGCCAGTGCCTACTAAATCTTGGAGGTTGCACTTGTAAGAAATCTTTTACAGTTTGCATAGATTTAGCTTTACCTTCCATCTTTTTTAAAACTTCTTCAGCCTTATTGCCAAACAGGCGGTCCTGATTTAAAGGAGCATCCAACAATTTTGCTTTAACACGATCAGCAGAGACTGCTCCTTAAGCCAAGCGTGCCTTCTAAGAACAGGCCCAGTAACAGCAGCCCTTGCAGGAAGCCTCTAAAGAATCACAATCACATTGCAAAGTATGTTTTCCAACTTGTTCAGCAGAATGCAATAAATCCTGTACATCTTTATTTTCCACACAGTCAGAAATAAACATCATTTTCTGTTTAAGCAGTCCAATAATATGCTGTTGATATTTTAACATATGAAATTGGCAGTTTAAAGTCCTGATAGCCAAGGCTGAAAAGTATAAACCTTGGCTGCAGAAGTATAAACCTTTTTACCCCTGGTGTCTCTATCAGAAGGGGTGGGATTTTTAGCAGTAGAAGCCTTAATGCCCTTAGGCCCTTGAGAAATGGTTTCAGGATCTGCAACAGGATTTTTGAAAAGGAACTTGTGGGACTCAGGAACCCTCTAGTATCTGTCAGGTTTACAAGAAGCTGGAGGCAGGGAATCAGGGGCCATACTGGATTCCGAAAACACATCAACAATGTCTAGTACAGGAGGTATAGCCAAGGGCATATGCTGAGGTAAAAGAAGAAAATCCCTAAGCCTCTTTTTTGAATCAGAGAATTCCTGACTTTCCCAGTGGAAATGCTCCCTTAAGGTATGTAAACTTTCACCAAAAGAGAAATCCTCAAGGGAGGAAGCAGAGGGAATGGAATCCTCTGCATCAGAATCCTCATAAGTAGTATAGACAAATCCAGGTCATTAGAAGAGTCAGAAGAAACAGAGTCCTGATCAGAAGATTCTTAGTCAAGCTCAGGCCTAGGCCCTCTTGGGGGGGGGGTTTGACTACCCCTGATTAGAGTAATTAGATCTTCAGCCATTTTGATAATTTGTTTTTTAGGCATAGGGGCCTGAACATGTGGCCTAGGCGTCATTTTTTTTTCAACATAGATCGAGATTTAGGCCTTAGTATTGAAGGTGGAGTTGGCTTGATATGCAGATCTGTAGGCCTGAATACACCCTCAGAAGCCGGTGCCTGCACAGCTGCTCCGGACCCATCCAAGGTAGAGACTGCGAAAGCGCCCGAGTAGCAGTGAACAGGCGACTGGCTTAGGAGAAGCGTCGTCGGCAGTTCTGGACCTCAACGGCCTGTCTTTCTTTGCGTTTTTTCAAAATCCCGGTA